>NW_021637206.1:0-39871 GCF_004799145.2 Neltuma alba
GTGAAGCCACGCCGTATTTCGAGTGGTAACATGAGAATTCATTCTCATGCGCCCGAAATCAGTGAAATGAAATGCCTTGAATTGATGGCCCAAATGGTGGGATTTCCCATCCAAAGCCGTTCACCATTCAAGATTCCTTGCGCGAAACCTTGAGTGTTTTCTTCTTTTTGCTTTTTAGCCGCACAGAATTCCTAGGCGCGAAACCCGAGAGTTTAATTCTCAGGCATGCGAAATCAGTGAAATAAAAATGCCTTTCAGTTCATGGCCCAGATGGTGGAATTTCCCAAACTCATTCACCGTTCCAGAATCCTTGCGTGAAATCGTGAGCTTTTCTGGGAGGCACGAACGCCAAATTCCAAGGCAATAGGAAAGCTTCATCCTCACGCTTGCAAAATCATTGAAATGAATTGCCTTTCAGTTCCCGGGCCAAATGGTGGAATTTACCATGCCGTTCACCATTCAGGAATCCTTGCGCGAAATCGTGAGTTTTTGGGTGAAGCCGTGCCGTATTCCGAAGCGATATGAGCATCTCATTCTCAAGCACGCGGCGTCGGTGATATGAAATGGCTTTCAGTTCATGGCCCAAAGCTGTTCACCATTCTCCGTTCCTTACGCGAAATCATGAGTGTTTTTTTTTTTTTTTTGTGTGAAACCACACCTAATTCGGAAGCAATATGAGAATCTCATTCTCATGCACGCGAAATCGGTGAAATAAAATGGCTTTCAGTTCATGGCCCAAATGGTGGAATCTCCCAAAGCTGTTCACCACTACGGATCCCTTGTGTGAAATCGCGAGTTTTATGGTGGAGCCACGCCTAATTCTGAGGCAATATGAGAATCTCATTCTCATGCGCGCAAAATCGGTGAAATCAAGTGGCTTTCAGTTCCTGGCCCCAGCGGTGGAATTTCCCGAAGCCGTTTACCAATCTACAGTTTTTACACGAAATTGGGAGTTCCTTTTGTGAAGCCACGCCGATGTCGGAGGCAATATGAGAATTTCATTCTCGTTTATGCGAAATCCATAAAATGAAATGGCTTTCAGGTCATGGCTCAAACGGTGGAACTTCCCAAAGCCGTTCACCATTCCAGAATCCTCGCGTGAAATCGTGAGTTTTTCTGCGAAGCACCAGCGCCAAATTCTGAGGCATCATGAGAGTTTCATTTTCACGCTTGCAAAATCACTGAAATGAACTGCCTTTCAGTTCATGGCCCAAATGGTGGGATTTACCAATGCCGTTCACCATTCAAGAATCCTTGCACGAAATCGTGACTCTTTTTGTGAAGCCACGGCGTATTCCGAAGCAGTATGGGAATCTCATTCTCATGCACGCCAAATCAGTGAAATAAAATGGCTCTCGGTTCATGTCCCAAATGGTGGAATTTCCCAAAGCCGTTCACCATTCTACATTTCTTGCACAAAATCATTAGTTTTTTTTGGTGAAGCCACGCCTAATTTCAAGACGGTATGGGAATTTCATTCTCATGAGTGAGATCACTAAAATGGAATGCCTCTCATTTTCATGGCCCAGATGGTTGAATTTCCCAAATCTGTTCACCATTCTGAAATCCTTGCGCGAAATCGGGAGTGTTTTTTTTTTTTCCTTTCTGTGAGGCCACGCCGTACTCCGAAGCAATATGAGAATCACATCCTCATGGACGCGAAATCGGTGAAGTGAAATGGGTTTCAGTTCATGGCCTAAATGGTGGAATTTCCCAAAGCCGTTCGTCATTCGGGATTCCTTACGTGAAATTATGAGTTTTACGGTGAAGCCATGCCTAATTCCAGGGCAATATGAGAATACTATTCTCATGCACATGAAATCGGGGAAATGAAATGGCTTTCAGTTCATGGCCCGAATGGTGGAATCTCCCAAGGCCGTTTACCAATCTAGAACTCCTACACGAAATTGTGAGTTCCTTTTGTGAAGCCACACCGATGTTGGAGGCAATATGAGAATTTCATTCTCACTTACGCAAAATCTGTAAAATGAAACAGCTTTCAGGCCATGGCCTAAACAGTGCAATTTCCGAAAGCTGTTCACTATTCCAGAATCCTTAGGTGAAATTGTGGGTTTTTCTTTTGTGAAGCCACGCCGTATTTCGAGGTAACATGAGAATTCATTCTCATGCGCCCGAAATCAGTGAAATGAAATGGCCTTGAATTGATGGCCCAAATGGTGGGATTTCCCATCCCAAAGCCGTTCACCATTCAAGATTCCTTGCGCGAAACCTTGAGTGTTTTTCTTTTTGCTTTTTAGCCGCACAGAATTCCTAGGCGCGAAACCCGAGACTTTAATTCTCAGGCATGCGAAATCAGTGAAATAAAAATGCCTTTCAGTTCATGGCCCAGATGGTGGAATTTCCCAAACTCATTCACCGTTCCAGAATCCTTGCGTGAAATCGTGAGCTTTTCTGGGAGGCACGAACGCCAAATTCCAAGGCAATAGGAAAGCTTCATCCTCACGCTTGCAAAATCATTGAAATGAATTGCCTTTCAGTTCCCGGGCCAAATGGTGGAATTTACCAATGCCGTTCACCATTCAGGAATCCTTGCGCGAAATCGTGAGTTTTTGGGTGAAGCCGTGCCGTATTCCGAAGCGATATGAGCATCTCATTCTCAAGCACGCGGCGTCGGTGATATGAAATGGCTTTCAGTTCATGGCCCAAAGCTGTTCACCATTCTCCGTTCCTTACGCGAAATCATGAGTGTTTTTTTTTTTTTTTTTTGTGAAACCACACCTAATTCGGAAGCAATATGAGAATCTCATTCTCATGCACGCGAAATCGGTGAAATAAAATGGCTTTCAGTTCATGGCCCAAATGGTGGAATCTCCCAAAGCTGTTCACCACTACGGATCCCTTGTGTGAAATCGCGAGTTTTATGGTGGAGCCACGCCTAATTCTGAGGCAATATGAGAATCTCATTCTCATGCGCGCAAAATCGGTGAAATCAAGTGGCTTTCAGTTCCTGGCCCCAGCGGTGGAATTTCCCGAAGCCGTTTACCAATCTACAGTTTTTACATGAAATTGGGAGTTCCTTTTGTGAAGCCACGCCGATGTCGGAGGCAATATGAGAATTTCATTCTCGTTTATGCGAAATCCATAAAATGAAATGGCTTTCAGGTCATGGCTCAAACGGTGGAACTTCCCAAAGCCGTTCACCATTCCAGAATCCTCGCGTGAAATCGTGAGTTTTTCTGCGAAGCACCAACGCCAAATTCTGAGGCATCATGAGAGTTTCATTTTCACGCTTGCAAAATCACTGAAATGAACTGCCTTTCAGTTCATGGCCCAAATGGTGGAATTTACCAATGCCGTTCACCATTCAAGAATCCTTGCACGAAATCGTGACTCTTTTTGTGAAGCCACGGCGTATTCCGAAGCAGTATGGGAATCTCATTCTCATGCACGCCAAATCAGTGAAATAAAATGGCTCTCGGTTCATGTCCCAAATGGTGGAATTTCCCAAAGCCGTTCACCATTCTACATTTCTTGCACAAAATCATTAGTTTTTTTTGGTGAAGCCACGCCTAATTTCAAGACGGTATGGGAATTTCATTCTCATGAGTGAGATCACTAAAATGGAATGCCTCTCATTTTCATGGCCCAGATGGTTGAATTTCCCAAATCTGCTCACCATTCTGAAATCCTTGCGCGAAATCGGGAGTGTTTTTTTTTTTCTCTCTTTCTGTGAGGCCACGCCGTACTCCGAAGCAATATGAGAATCACATCCTCATGGACGCGAAATCGGTGAAGTGAAATGGGTTTCAGTTCATGGCCTAAATGGTGGAATTTCCCAAAGCCGTTCGTCATTCGGGATTCCTTACGTGAAATTATGAGTTTTACGGTGAAGCCATGCCTAATTCCAGGGCAATATGAGAATACTATTCTCATGCACATGAAATCGGGGAAATGAAATGGCTTTCAGTTCATGGCCCGAATGGTGGAATCTCCCAAGGCCGTTTACCAATCTAGAACTCCTACACGAAATTGTGAGTTCCTTTTGTGAAGCCACACCGATGTTGGAGGCAATATGAGAATTTCATTCTCACTTACGCAAAATCTGTAAAATGAAACAGCTTTCAGGCCATGGCCTAAACAGTGCAATTTCCGAAAGCTGTTCACTATTCCAGAATCCTTAGGTGAAATTGTGGGTTTTTCTTTTGTGAAGCCACGCCGTATTTCGAGGTAACATGAGAATTCATTCTCATGCGCCCGAAATCAGTGAAATGAAATGGCCTTGAATTGATGGCCCAAATGGTGGGATTTCCCATCCCAAAGCCGTTCACCATTCAAGATTCCTTGCGCGAAACCTTGAGTGTTTTTCTTTTTGCTTTTTAGCCGCACAGAATTCCTAGGCGCGAAACCCGAGAGTTTAATTCTCAGGCATGCGAAATCAGTGAAATAAAAATGCCTTTCAGTTCATGGCCCAGATGGTGGAATTTCCCAAACTCATTCACCGTTCCAGAATCCTTGCGTGAAATCGTGAGCTTTTCTGGGAGGCACGAACGCCAAATTCCAAGGCAATAGGAAAGCTTCATCCTCACGCTTGCAAAATCATTGAAATGAATTGCCTTTCAGTTCCCGGGCCAAATGGTGGAATTTACCATGCCGTTCACCATTCAGGAATCCTTGCGCGAAATCGTGAGTTTTTGGGTGAAGCCGTGCCGTATTCCGAAGCGATATGAGCATCTCATTCTCAAGCACGCGGCGTCGGTGATATGAAATGGCTTTCAGTTCATGGCCCAAAGCTGTTCACCATTCTCCGTTCCTTACGCGAAATCATGAGTGTTTTTTTTTTTTTTTTGTGTGAAACCACACCTAATTCGGAAGCAATATGAGAATCTCATTCTCATGCACGCGAAATCGGTGAAATAAAATGGCTTTCAGTTCATGGCCCAAATGGTGGAATCTCCCAAAGCTGTTCACCACTACGGATCCCTTGTGTGAAATCGCGAGTTTTATGGTGGAGCCACGCCTAATTCTGAGGCAATATGAGAATCTCATTCTCATGCGCGCAAAATCGGTGAAATCAAGTGGCTTTCAGTTCCTGGCCCCAGCGGTGGAATTTCCCGAAGCCGTTTACCAATCTACAGTTTTTACACGAAATTGGGAGTTCCTTTTGTGAAGCCACGCCGATGTCGGAGGCAATATGAGAATTTCATTCTCGTTTATGCGAAATCCATAAAATGAAATGGCTTTCAGGTCATGGCTCAAACGGTGGAACTTCCCAAAGCCGTTCACCATTCCAGAATCCTCGCGTGAAATCGTGAGTTTTTCTGCGAAGCACCAGCGCCAAATTCTGAGGCATCATGAGAGTTTCATTTTCACGCTTGCAAAATCACTGAAATGAACTGCCTTTCAGTTCATGGCCCAAATGGTGGGATTTACCAATGCCGTTCACCATTCAAGAATCCTTGCACGAAATCGTGACTCTTTTTGTGAAGCCACGGCGTATTCCGAAGCAGTATGGGAATCTCATTCTCATGCACGCCAAATCAGTGAAATAAAATGGCTCTCGGTTCATGTCCCAAATGGTGGAATTTCCCAAAGCCGTTCACCATTCTACATTTCTTGCACAAAATCATTAGTTTTTTTTGGTGAAGCCACGCCTAATTTCAAGACGGTATGGGAATTTCATTCTCATGAGTGAGATCACTAAAATGGAATGCCTCTCATTTTCATGGCCCAGATGGTTGAATTTCCCAAATCTGCTCACCATTCTGAAATCCTTGCGCGAAATCGGGAGTGTTTTCTTTTTTTCTCTCTTTCTGTGAGGCCACGCCGTACTCCGAAGCAATATGAGAATCACATCCTCATGGACGCGAAATCGGTGAAGTGAAATGGGTTTCAGTTCATGGCCTAAATGGTGGAATTTCCCAAAGCCGTTCGTCATTCGGGGGATTCCTTACGTGAAATTATGAGTTTTACGGTGAAGCCATGCCTAATTCCAGGGCAATATGAGAATACTATTCTCATGCACATGAAATCGGGGAAATGAAATGGCTTTCAGTTCATGGCCCGAATGGTGGAATCTCCCAAGGCCGTTTACCAATCTAGAACTCCTACACGAAATTGTGAGTTCCTTTTGTGAAGCCACACCGATGTTGGAGGCAATATGAGAATTTCATTCTCACTTACGCAAAATCTGTAAAATGAAACAGCTTTCAGGCCATGGCCTAAACAGTGCAATTTCCGAAAGCTGTTCACTATTCCAGAATCCTTAGGTGAAATTGTGGGTTTTTCTTTTGTGAAGCCACGCCGTATTTCGAGGTAACATGAGAATTCATTCTCATGCGCCCGAAATCAGTGAAATGAAATGGCCTTGAATTGATGGCCCAAATGGTGGGATTTCCCATCCCAAAGCCGTTCACCATTCAAGATTCCTTGCGCGAAACCTTGAGTGTTTTTCTTTTTGCTTTTTAGCCGCACAGAATTCCTAGGCGCGAAACCCGAGAGTTTAATTCTCAGGCATGCGAAATCAGTGAAATAAAAATGCCTTTCAGTTCATGGCCCAGATGGTGGAATTTCCCAAACTCATTCACCGTTCCAGAATCCTTGCGTGAAATCGTGAGCTTTTCTGGGAGGCACGAACGCCAAATTCCAAGGCAATAGGAAAGCTTCATCCTCACGCTTGCAAAATCATTGAAATGAATTGCCTTTCAGTTCCCGGGCCAAATGGTGGAATTTACCAATGCCGTTCACCATTCAGGAATCCTTGCGCGAAATCGTGAGTTTTTGGGTGAAGCCGTGCCGTATTCCGAAGCGATATGAGCATCTCATTCTCAAGCACGCGGCGTCGGTGATATGAAATGGCTTTCAGTTCATGGCCCAAAGCTGTTCACCATTCTCCGTTCCTTACGCGAAATCATGAGTGTTTTTTTTTTTTTTTTTGTGAAACCACACCTAATTCGGAAGCAATATGAGAATCTCATTCTCATGCACGCGAAATCGGTGAAATAAAATGGCTTTCAGTTCATGGCCCAAATGGTGGAATCTCCCAAAGCTGTTCACCACTACGGATCCCTTGTGTGAAATCGCGAGTTTTATGGTGGAGCCACGCCTAATTCTGAGGCAATATGAGAATCTCATTCTCATGCGCGCAAAATCGGTGAAATCAAGTGGCTTTCAGTTCCTGGCCCCAGCGGTGGAATTTCCCGAAGCCGTTTACCAATCTACAGTTTTTACACGAAATTGGGAGTTCCTTTTGTGAAGCCACGCCGATGTCGGAGGCAATATGAGAATTTCATTCTCGTTTATGCGAAATCCATAAAATGAAATGGCTTTCAGGTCATGGCTCAAACGGTGGAACTTCCCAAAGCCGTTCACCATTCCAGAATCCTCGCGTGAAATCGTGAGTTTTTCTGCGAAGCACCAGCGCCAAATTCTGAGGCATCATGAGAGTTTCATTTTCACGCTTGCAAAATCACTGAAATGAACTGCCTTTCAGTTCATGGCCCAAATGGTGGATTTACCAATGCCGTTCACCATTCAAGAATCCTTGCACGAAATCGTGACTCTTTTTGTGAAGCCACGGCGTATTCCGAAGCAGTATGGGAATCTCATTCTCATGCACGCCAAATCAGTGAAATAAAATGGCTCTCGGTTCATGTCCCAAATGGTGGAATTTCCCAAAGCCGTTCACCATTCTACATTTCTTGCACAAAATCATTAGTTTTTTTTGGTGAAGCCACGCCTAATTTCAAGACGGTATGGGAATTTCATTCTCATGAGTGAGATCACTAAAATGGAATGCCTCTCATTTTCATGGCCCAGATGGTTGAATTTCCCAAATCTGCTCACCATTCTGAAATCCTTGCGCGAAATCGGGAGTGTTTTCTTTTTTTCTCTCTTTCTGTGAGGCCACGCCGTACTCCGAAGCAATATGAGAATCACATCCTCATGGACGCGAAATCGGTGAAGTGAAATGGGTTTCAGTTCATGGCCTAAATGGTGGAATTTCCCAAAGCCGTTCGTCATTCGGGGGATTCCTTACGTGAAATTATGAGTTTTACGGTGAAGCCATGCCTAATTCCAGGGCAATATGAGAATACTATTCTCATGCACATGAAATCGGGGAAATGAAATGGCTTTCAGTTCATGGCCCGAATGGTGGAATCTCCCAAGGCCGTTTACCAATCTAGAACTCCTACACGAAATTGTGAGTTCCTTTTGTGAAGCCACACCGATGTTGGAGGCAATATGAGAATTTCATTCTCACTTACGCAAAATCTGTAAAATGAAACAGCTTTCAGGCCATGGCCTAAACAGTGCAATTTCCGAAAGCTGTTCACTATTCCAGAATCCTTAGGTGAAATTGTGGGTTTTTCTTTTGTGAAGCCACGCCGTATTTCGAGGTAACATGAGAATTCATTCTCATGCGCCCGAAATCAGTGAAATGAAATGGCCTTGAATTGATGGCCCAAATGGTGGGATTTCCCATCCCAAAGCCGTTCACCATTCAAGATTCCTTGCGCGAAACCTTGAGTGTTTTTCTTTTTGCTTTTTAGCCGCACAGAATTCCTAGGCGCGAAACCCGAGACTTTAATTCTCAGGCATGCGAAATCAGTGAAATAAAAATGCCTTTCAGTTCATGGCCCAGATGGTGGAATTTCCCAAACTCATTCACCGTTCCAGAATCCTTGCGTGAAATCGTGAGCTTTTCTGGGAGGCACGAACGCCAAATTCCAAGGCAATAGGAAAGCTTCATCCTCACGCTTGCAAAATCATTGAAATGAATTGCCTTTCAGTTCCCGGGCCAAATGGTGGAATTTACCAATGCCGTTCACCATTCAGGAATCCTTGCGCGAAATCGTGAGTTTTTGGGTGAAGCCGTGCCGTATTCCGAAGCGATATGAGCATCTCATTCTCAAGCACGCGGCGTCGGTGATATGAAATGGCTTTCAGTTCATGGCCCAAAGCTGTTCACCATTCTCCGTTCCTTACGCGAAATCATGAGTGTTTTTTTTTTTTTTTTGTGTGAAACCACACCTAATTCGGAAGCAATATGAGAATCTCATTCTCATGCACGCGAAATCGGTGAAATAAAATGGCTTTCAGTTCATGGCCCAAATGGTGGAATCTCCCAAAGCTGTTCACCACTACGGATCCCTTGTGTGAAATCGCGAGTTTTATGGTGGAGCCACGCCTAATTCTGAGGCAATATGAGAATCTCATTCTCATGCGCGCAAAATCGGTGAAATCAAGTGGCTTTCAGTTCCTGGCCCCAGCGGTGGAATTTCCCGAAGCCGTTTACCAATCTACAGTTTTTACACGAAATTGGGAGTTCCTTTTGTGAAGCCACGCCGATGTCGGAGGCAATATGAGAATTTCATTCTCGTTTATGCGAAATCCATAAAATGAAATGGCTTTCAGGTCATGGCTCAAACGGTGGAACTTCCCAAAGCCGTTCACCATTCCAGAATCCTCGCGTGAAATCGTGAGTTTTTCTGCGAAGCACCAGCGCCAAATTCTGAGGCATCATGAGAGTTTCATTTTCACGCTTGCAAAATCACTGAAATGAACTGCCTTTCAGTTCATGGCCCAAATGGTGGATTTACCAATGCCGTTCACCATTCAAGAATCCTTGCACGAAATCGTGACTCTTTTTGTGAAGCCACGGCGTATTCCGAAGCAGTATGGGAATCTCATTCTCATGCACGCCAAATCAGTGAAATAAAATGGCTCTCGGTTCATGTCCCAAATGGTGGAATTTCCCAAAGCCGTTCACCATTCTACATTTCTTGCACAAAATCATTAGTTTTTTTTGGTGAAGCCACGCCTAATTTCAAGACGGTATGGGAATTTCATTCTCATGAGTGAGATCACTAAAATGGAATGCCTCTCATTTTCATGGCCCAGATGGTTGAATTTCCCAAATCTGCTCACCATTCTGAAATCCTTGCGCGAAATCGGGAGTGTTTTCTTTTTTTCCCTTTCTGTGAGGCCACGCCGTACTCCGAAGCAATATGAGAATCACATCCTCATGGACGCGAAATCGGTGAAGTGAAATGGGTTTCAGTTCATGGCCTAAATGGTGGAATTTCCCAAAGCCGTTCGTCATTCGGGATTCCTTACGTGAAATTATGAGTTTTACGGTGAAGCCATGCCTAATTCCAGGGCAATATGAGAATACTATTCTCATGCACATGAAATCGGGGAAATGAAATGGCTTTCAGTTCATGGCCCGAATGGTGGAATCTCCCAAGGCCGTTTACCAATCTAGAACTCCTACACGAAATTGTGAGTTCCTTTTGTGAAGCCACACCGATGTTGGAGGCAATATGAGAATTTCATTCTCACTTACGCAAAATCTGTAAAATGAAACAGCTTTCAGGCCATGGCCTAAACAGTGCAATTTCCGAAAGCTGTTCACTATTCCAGAATCCTTAGGTGAAATTGTGGGTTTTTCTTTTGTGAAGCCACGCCGTATTTCGAGGTAACATGAGAATTCATTCTCATGCGCCCGAAATCAGTGAAATGAAATGGCCTTGAATTGATGGCCCAAATGGTGGGATTTCCCATCCCAAAGCCGTTCACCATTCAAGATTCCTTGCGCGAAACCTTGAGTGTTTTTCTTTTTGCTTTTTAGCCGCACAGAATTCCTAGGCGCGAAACCCGAGACTTTAATTCTCAGGCATGCGAAATCAGTGAAATAAAAATGCCTTTCAGTTCATGGCCCAGATGGTGGAATTTCCCAAACTCATTCACCGTTCCAGAATCCTTGCGTGAAATCGTGAGCTTTTCTGGGAGGCACGAACGCCAAATTCCAAGGCAATAGGAAAGCTTCATCCTCACGCTTGCAAAATCATTGAAATGAATTGCCTTTCAGTTCCCGGGCCAAATGGTGGAATTTACCAATGCCGTTCACCATTCAGGAATCCTTGCGCGAAATCGTGAGTTTTTGGGTGAAGCCGTGCCGTATTCCGAAGCGATATGAGCATCTCATTCTCAAGCACGCGGCGTCGGTGATATGAAATGGCTTTCAGTTCATGGCCCAAAGCTGTTCACCATTCTCCGTTCCTTACGCGAAATCATGAGTGTTTTTTTTTTTTTTTTGTGTGAAACCACACCTAATTCGGAAGCAATATGAGAATCTCATTCTCATGCACGCGAAATCGGTGAAATAAAATGGCTTTCAGTTCATGGCCCAAATGGTGGAATCTCCCAAAGCTGTTCACCACTACGGATCCCTTGTGTGAAATCGCGAGTTTTATGGTGGAGCCACGCCTAATTCTGAGGCAATATGAGAATCTCATTCTCATGCGCGCAAAATCGGTGAAATCAAGTGGCTTTCAGTTCCTGGCCCCAGCGGTGGAATTTCCCGAAGCCGTTTACCAATCTACAGTTTTTACACGAAATTGGGAGTTCCTTTTGTGAAGCCACGCCGATGTCGGAGGCAATATGAGAATTTCATTCTCGTTTATGCGAAATCCATAAAATGAAATGGCTTTCAGGTCATGGCTCAAACGGTGGAACTTCCCAAAGCCGTTCACCATTCCAGAATCCTCGCGTGAAATCGTGAGTTTTTCTGCGAAGCACCAGCGCCAAATTCTGAGGCATCATGAGAGTTTCATTTTCACGCTTGCAAAATCACTGAAATGAACTGCCTTTCAGTTCATGGCCCAAATGGTGGATTTACCAATGCCGTTCACCATTCAAGAATCCTTGCACGAAATCGTGACTCTTTTTGTGAAGCCACGGCGTATTCCGAAGCAGTATGGGAATCTCATTCTCATGCACGCCAAATCAGTGAAATAAAATGGCTCTCGGTTCATGTCCCAAATGGTGGAATTTCCCAAAGCCGTTCACCATTCTACATTTCTTGCACAAAATCATTAGTTTTTTTTGGTGAAGCCACGCCTAATTTCAAGACGGTATGGGAATTTCATTCTCATGAGTGAGATCACTAAAATGGAATGCCTCTCATTTTCATGGCCCAGATGGTTGAATTTCCCAAATCTGCTCACCATTCTGAAATCCTTGCGCGAAATCGGGAGTGTTTTTTTTTTTCTCTCTTTCTGTGAGGCCACGCCGTACTCCGAAGCAATATGAGAATCACATCCTCATGGACGCGAAATCGGTGAAGTGAAATGGGTTTCAGTTCATGGCCTAAATGGTGGAATTTCCCAAAGCCGTTCGTCATTCGGGATTCCTTACGTGAAATTATGAGTTTTACGGTGAAGCCATGCCTAATTCCAGGGCAATATGAGAATACTATTCTCATGCACATGAAATCGGGGAAATGAAATGGCTTTCAGTTCATGGCCCGAATGGTGGAATCTCCCAAGGCCGTTTACCAATCTAGAACTCCTACACGAAATTGTGAGTTCCTTTTGTGAAGCCACACCGATGTTGGAGGCAATATGAGAATTTCATTCTCACTTACGCAAAATCTGTAAAATGAAACAGCTTTCAGGCCATGGCCTAAACAGTGCAATTTCCGAAAGCTGTTCACTATTCCAGAATCCTTAGGTGAAATTGTGGGTTTTTCTTTTGTGAAGCCACGCCGTATTTCGAGGTAACATGAGAATTCATTCTCATGCGCCCGAAATCAGTGAAATGAAATGGCCTTGAATTGATGGCCCAAATGGTGGGATTTCCCATCCCAAAGCCGTTCACCATTCAAGATTCCTTGCGCGAAACCTTGAGTGTTTTTTCTTTTTGCTTTTTAGCCGCACAGAATTCCTAGGCGCGAAACCCGAGACTTTAATTCTCAGGCATGCGAAATCAGTGAAATAAAAATGCCTTTCAGTTCATGGCCCAGATGGTGGAATTTCCCAAACTCATTCACCGTTCCAGAATCCTTGCGTGAAATCGTGAGCTTTTCTGGGAGGCACGAACGCCAAATTCCAAGGCAATAGGAAAGCTTCATCCTCACGCTTGCAAAATCATTGAAATGAATTGCCTTTCAGTTCCCGGGCCAAATGGTGGAATTTACCAATGCCGTTCACCATTCAGGAATCCTTGCGCGAAATCGTGAGTTTTTGGGTGAAGCCGTGCCGTATTCCGAAGCGATATGAGCATCTCATTCTCAAGCACGCGGCGTCGGTGATATGAAATGGCTTTCAGTTCATGGCCCAAAGCTGTTCACCATTCTCCGTTCCTTACGCGAAATCATGAGTGTTTTTGTTTTTTTTTTTGTGTGAAACCACACCTAATTCGGAAGCAATATGAGAATCTCATTCTCATGCACGCGAAATCGGTGAAATAAAATGGCTTTCAGTTCATGGCCCAAATGGTGGAATCTCCCAAAGCTGTTCACCACTACGGATCCCTTGTGTGAAATCGCGAGTTTTATGGTGGAGCCACGCCTAATTCTGAGGCAATATGAGAATCTCATTCTCATGCGCGCAAAATCGGTGAAATCAAGTGGCTTTCAGTTCCTGGCCCCAGCGGTGGAATTTCCCGAAGCCGTTTACCAATCTACAGTTTTTACACGAAATTGGGAGTTCCTTTTGTGAAGCCACGCCGATGTCGGAGGCAATATGAGAATTTCATTCTCGTTTATGCGAAATCCATAAAATGAAATGGCTTTCAGGTCATGGCTCAAACGGTGGAACTTCCCAAAGCCGTTCACCATTCCAGAATCCTCGCGTGAAATCGTGAGTTTTTCTGCGAAGCACCAGCGCCAAATTCTGAGGCATCATGAGAGTTTCATTTTCACGCTTGCAAAATCACTGAAATGAACTGCCTTTCAGTTCATGGCCCAAATGGTGGATTTACCAATGCCGTTCACCATTCAAGAATCCTTGCACGAAATCGTGACTCTTTTTGTGAAGCCACGGCGTATTCCGAAGCAGTATGGGAATCTCATTCTCATGCACGCCAAATCAGTGAAATAAAATGGCTCTCGGTTCATGTCCCAAATGGTGGAATTTCCCAAAGCCGTTCACCATTCTACATTTCTTGCACAAAATCATTAGTTTTTTTTGGTGAAGCCACGCCTAATTTCAAGACGGTATGGGAATTTCATTCTCATGAGTGAGATCACTAAAATGGAATGCCTCTCATTTTCATGGCCCAGATGGTTGAATTTCCCAAATCTGCTCACCATTCTGAAATCCTTGCGCGAAATCGGGAGTGTTTTTTTTTTTCTCTCTTTCTGTGAGGCCACGCCGTACTCCGAAGCAATATGAGAATCACATCCTCATGGACGCGAAATCGGTGAAGTGAAATGGGTTTCAGTTCATGGCCTAAATGGTGGAATTTCCCAAAGCCGTTCGTCATTCGGGATTCCTTACGTGAAATTATGAGTTTTACGGTGAAGCCATGCCTAATTCCAGGGCAATATGAGAATACTATTCTCATGCACATGAAATCGGGGAAATGAAATGGCTTTCAGTTCATGGCCCGAATGGTGGAATCTCCCAAGGCCGTTTACCAATCTAGAACTCCTACACGAAATTGTGAGTTCCTTTTGTGAAGCCACACCGATGTTGGAGGCAATATGAGAATTTCATTCTCACTTACGCAAAATCTGTAAAATGAAACAGCTTTCAGGCCATGGCCTAAACAGTGCAATTTCCGAAAGCTGTTCACTATTCCAGAATCCTTAGGTGAAATTGTGGGTTTTTCTTTTGTGAAGCCACGCCGTATTTCGAGGTAACATGAGAATTCATTCTCATGCGCCCGAAATCAGTGAAATGAAATGGCCTTGAATTGATGGCCCAAATGGTGGGATTTCCCATCCCAAAGCCGTTCACCATTCAAGATTCCTTGCGCGAAACCTTGAGTGTTTTTCTTTTTGCTTTTTAGCCGCACAGAATTCCTAGGCGCGAAACCCGAGACTTTAATTCTCAGGCATGCGAAATCAGTGAAATAAAAATGCCTTTCAGTTCATGGCCCAGATGGTGGAATTTCCCAAACTCATTCACCGTTCCAGAATCCTTGCGTGAAATCGTGAGCTTTTCTGGGAGGCACGAACGCCAAATTCCAAGGCAATAGGAAAGCTTCATCCTCACGCTTGCAAAATCATTGAAATGAATTGCCTTTCAGTTCCCGGGCCAAATGGTGGAATTTACCAATGCCGTTCACCATTCAGGAATCCTTGCGCGAAATCGTGAGTTTTTGGGTGAAGCCGTGCCGTATTCCGAAGCGATATGAGCATCTCATTCTCAAGCACGCGGCGTCGGTGATATGAAATGGCTTTCAGTTCATGGCCCAAAGCTGTTCACCATTCTCCGTTCCTTACGCGAAATCATGAGTGTTTTTTTTTTTTTTTTGTGTGAAACCACACCTAATTCGGAAGCAATATGAGAATCTCATTCTCATGCACGCGAAATCGGTGAAATAAAATGGCTTTCAGTTCATGGCCCAAATGGTGGAATCTCCCAAAGCTGTTCACCACTACGGATCCCTTGTGTGAAATCGCGAGTTTTATGGTGGAGCCACGCCTAATTCTGAGGCAATATGAGAATCTCATTCTCATGCGCGCAAAATCGGTGAAATCAAGTGGCTTTCAGTTCCTGGCCCCAGCGGTGGAATTTCCCGAAGCCGTTTACCAATCTACAGTTTTTACACGAAATTGGGAGTTCCTTTTGTGAAGCCACGCCGATGTCGGAGGCAATATGAGAATTTCATTCTCGTTTATGCGAAATCCATAAAATGAAATGGCTTTCAGGTCATGGCTCAAACGGTGGAACTTCCCAAAGCCGTTCACCATTCCAGAATCCTCGCGTGAAATCGTGAGTTTTTCTGCGAAGCACCAGCGCCAAATTCTGAGGCATCATGAGAGTTTCATTTTCACGCTTGCAAAATCACTGAAATGAACTGCCTTTCAGTTCATGGC
The DNA here is from genome assembly GCF_004799145.2 of Neltuma alba. Classification (NCBI taxonomy): domain Eukaryota; kingdom Viridiplantae; phylum Streptophyta; class Magnoliopsida; order Fabales; family Fabaceae; genus Neltuma; species Neltuma alba. Next base: position 15,791 of record NW_021637206.1, read on the forward strand.
CCAAATGGTGGGATTTACCAATGCCGTTCACCATTCAAGAATCCTTGCACGAAATCGTGACTCTTTTTGTGAAGCCACGGCGTATTCCGAAGCAGTATGGGAATCTCATTCTCATGCACGCCAAATCAGTGAAATAAAATGGCTCTCGGTTCATGTCCCAAATGGTGGAATTTCCCAAAGCCGTTCACCATTCTACATTTCTTGCACAAAATCATTAGTTTTTTTTGGTGAAGCCACGCCTAATTTCAAGACGGTATGGGAATTTCATTCTCATGAGTGAGATCACTAAAATGGAATGCCTCTCATTTTCATGGCCCAGATGGTTGAATTTCCCAAATCTGCTCACCATTCTGAAATCCTTGCGCGAAATCGGGAGTGTTTTTTTTTTTCTCTCTTTCTGTGAGGCCACGCCGTACTCCGAAGCAATATGAGAATCACATCCTCATGGACGCGAAATCGGTGAAGTGAAATGGGTTTCAGTTCATGGCCTAAATGGTGGAATTTCCCAAAGCCGTTCGTCATTCGGGGGATTCCTTACGTGAAATTATGAGTTTTACGGTGAAGCCATGCCTAATTCCAGGGCAATATGAGAATACTATTCTCATGCACATGAAATCGGGGAAATGAAATGGCTTTCAGTTCATGGCCCGAATGGTGGAATCTCCCAAGGCCGTTTACCAATCTAGAACTCCTACACGAAATTGTGAGTTCCTTTTGTGAAGCCACACCGATGTTGGAGGCAATATGAGAATTTCATTCTCACTTACGCAAAATCTGTAAAATGAAACAGCTTTCAGGCCATGGCCTAAACAGTGCAATTTCCGAAAGCTGTTCACTATTCCAGAATCCTTAGGTGAAATTGTGGGTTTTTCTTTTGTGAAGCCACGCCGTATTTCGAGGTAACATGAGAATTCATTCTCATGCGCCCGAAATCAGTGAAATGAAATGGCCTTGAATTGATGGCCCAAATGGTGGGATTTCCCATCCCAAAGCCGTTCACCATTCAAGATTCCTTGCGCGAAACCTTGAGTGTTTCTTCTTTTTGCTTTTTAGCCGCACAGAATTCCTAGGCGCGAAACCCGAGAGTTTAATTCTCAGGCATGCGAAATCAGTGAAATAAAAATGCCTTTCAGTTCATGGCCCAGATGGTGGAATTTCCCAAACTCATTCACCGTTCCAGAATCCTTGCGTGAAATCGTGAGCTTTTCTGGGAGGCACGAACGCCAAATTCCAAGGCAATAGGAAAGCTTCATCCTCACGCTTGCAAAATCATTGAAATGAATTGCCTTTCAGTTCCCGGGCCAAATGGTGGAATTTACCATGCCGTTCACCATTCAGGAATCCTTGCGCGAAATCGTGAGTTTTTGGGTGAAGCCGTGCCGTATTCCGAAGCGATATGAGCATCTCATTCTCAAGCACGCGGCGTCGGTGATATGAAATGGCTTTCAGTTCATGGCCCAAAGCTGTTCACCATTCTCCGTTCCTTACGCGAAATCATGAGTGTTTTTTTTTTTTTTTTGTGTGAAACCACACCTAATTCGGAAGCAATATGAGAATCTCATTCTCATGCACGCGAAATCGGTGAAATAAAATGGCTTTCAGTTCATGGCCCAAATGGTGGAATCTCCCAAAGCTGTTCACCACTACGGATCCCTTGTGTGAAATCGCGAGTTTTATGGTGGAGCCACGCCTAATTCTGAGGCAATATGAGAATCTCATTCTCATGCGCGCAAAATCGGTGAAATCAAGTGGCTTTCAGTTCCTGGCCCCAGCGGTGGAATTTCCCGAAGCCGTTTACCAATCTACAGTTTTTACACGAAATTGGGAGTTCCTTTTGTGAAGCCACGCCGATGTCGGAGGCAATATGAGAATTTCATTCTCGTTTATGCGAAATCCATAAAATGAAATGGCTTTCAGGTCATGGCTCAAACGGTGGAACTTCCCAAAGCCGTTCACCATTCCAGAATCCTCGCGTGAAATCGTGAGTTTTTCTGCGAAGCACCAGCGCCAAATTCTGAGGCATCATGAGAGTTTCATTTTCACGCTTGCAAAATCACTGAAATGAACTGCCTTTCAGTTCATGGCCCAAATGGTGGGATTTACCAATGCCGTTCACCATTCAAGAATCCTTGCACGAAATCGTGACTCTTTTTGTGAAGCCACGGCGTATTCCGAAGCAGTATGGGAATCTCATTCTCATGCACGCCAAATCAGTGAAATAAAATGGCTCTCGGTTCATGTCCCAAATGGTGGAATTTCCCAAAGCCGTTCACCATTCTACATTTCTTGCACAAAATCATTAGTTTTTTTTGGTGAAGCCACGCCTAATTTCAAGACGGTATGGGAATTTCATTCTCATGAGTGAGATCACTAAAATGGAATGCCTCTCATTTTCATGGCCCAGATGGTTGAATTTCCCAAATCTGCTCACCATTCTGAAATCCTTGCGCGAAATCGGGAGTGTTTTTTTTTTTCTCTCTTTCTGTGAGGCCACGCCGTACTCCGAAGCAATATGAGAATCACATCCTCATGGACGCGAAATCGGTGAAGTGAAATGGGTTTCAGTTCATGGCCTAAATGGTGGAATTTCCCAAAGCCGTTCGTCATTCGGGGGATTCCTTACGTGAAATTATGAGTTTTACGGTGAAGCCATGCCTAATTCCAGGGCAATATGAGAATACTATTCTCATGCACATGAAATCGGGGAAATGAAATGGCTTTCAGTTCATGGCCCGAATGGTGGAATCTCCCAAGGCCGTTTACCAATCTAGAACTCCTACACGAAATTGTGAGTTCCTTTTGTGAAGCCACACCGATGTTGGAGGCAATATGAGAATTTCATTCTCACTTACGCAAAATCTGTAAAATGAAACAGCTTTCAGGCCATGGCCTAAACAGTGCAATTTCCGAAAGCTGTTCACTATTCCAGAATCCTTAGGTGAAATTGTGGGTTTTTCTTTTGTGAAGCCACGCCGTATTTCGAGGTAACATGAGAATTCATTCTCATGCGCCCGAAATCAGTGAAATGAAATGGCCTTGAATTGATGGCCCAAATGGTGGGATTTCCCATCCCAAAGCCGTTCACCATTCAAGATTCCTTGCGCGAAACCTTGAGTGTTTCTTCTTTTTGCTTTTTAGCCGCACAGAATTCCTAGGCGCGAAACCCGAGAGTTTAATTCTCAGGCATGCGAAATCAGTGAAATAAAAATGCCTTTCAGTTCATGGCCCAGATGGTGGAATTTCCCAAACTCATTCACCGTTCCAGAATCCTTGCGTGAAATCGTGAGCTTTTCTGGGAGGCACGAACGCCAAATTCCAAGGCAATAGGAAAGCTTCATCCTCACGCTTGCAAAATCATTGAAATGAATTGCCTTTCAGTTCCCGGGCCAAATGGTGGAATTTACCGATGCCGTTCACCATTCAGGAATCCTTGCGCGAAATCGTGAGTTTTTGGGTGAAGCCGTGCCGTATTCCGAAGCGATATGAGCATCTCATTCTCAAGCACGCGGCGTCGGTGATATGAAATGGCTTTCAGTTCATGGCCCAAAGCTGTTCACCATTCTCCGTTCCTTACGCGAAATCATGAGTGTTTTTTTTTTTTTTTTTGTGTGAAACCACACCTAATTCGGAAGCAATATGAGAATCTCATTCTCATGCACGCGAAATCGGTGAAATAAAATGGCTTTCAGTTCATGGCCCAAATGGTGGAATCTCCCAAAGCTGTTCACCACTACGGATCCCTTGTGTGAAATCGCGAGTTTTATGGTGGAGCCACGCCTAATTCTGAGGCAATATGAGAATCTCATTCTCATGCGCGCAAAATCGGTGAAATCAAGTGGCTTTCAGTTCCTGGCCCCAGCGGTGGAATTTCCCGAAGCCGTTTACCAATCTACAGTTTTTACACGAAATTGGGAGTTCCTTTTGTGAAGCCACGCCGATGTCGGAGGCAATATGAGAATTTCATTCTCGTTTATGCGAAATCCATAAAATGAAATGGCTTTCAGGTCATGGCTCAAACGGTGGAACTTCCCAAAGCCGTTCACCATTCCAGAATCCTCGCGTGAAATCGTGAGTTTTTCTGCGAAGCACCAGCGCCAAATTCTGAGGCATCATGAGAGTTTCATTTTCACGCTTGCAAAATCACTGAAATGAACTGCCTTTCAGTTCATGGCCCAAATGGTGGGATTTACCAATGCCGTTCACCATTCAAGAATCCTTGCACGAAATCGTGACTCTTTTTGTGAAGCCACGGCGTATTCCGAAGCAGTATGGGAATCTCATTCTCATGCACGCCAAATCAGTGAAATAAAATGGCTCTCGGTTCATGTCCCAAATGGTGGAATTTCCCAAAGCCGTTCACCATTCTACATTTCTTGCACAAAATCATTAGTTTTTTTTGGTGAAGCCACGCCTAATTTCAAGACGGTATGGGAATTTCATTCTCATGAGTGAGATCACTAAAATGGAATGCCTCTCATTTTCATGGCCCAGATGGTTGAATTTCCCAAATCTGCTCACCATTCTGAAATCCTTGCGCGAAATCGGGAGTGTTTTCTTTTTTTCTCTCTTTCTGTGAGGCCACGCCGTACTCCGAAGCAATATGAGAATCACATCCTCATGGACGCGAAATCGGTGAAGTGAAATGGGTTTCAGTTCATGGCCTAAATGGTGGAATTTCCCAAAGCCGTTCGTCATTCGGGGGATTCCTTACGTGAAATTATGAGTTTTACGGTGAAGCCATGCCTAATTCCAGGGCAATATGAGAATACTATTCTCATGCACATGAAATCGGGGAAATGAAATGGCTTTCAGTTCATGGCCCGAATGGTGGAATCTCCCAAGGCCGTTTACCAATCTAGAACTCCTACACGAAATTGTGAGTTCCTTTTGTGAAGCCACACCGATGTTGGAGGCAATATGAGAATTTCATTCTCACTTACGCAAAATCTGTAAAATGAAACAGCTTTCAGGCCATGGCCTAAACAGTGCAATTTCCGAAAGCTGTTCACTATTCCAGAATCCTTAGGTGAAATTGTGGGTTTTTCTTTTGTGAAGCCACGCCGTATTTCGAGGTAACATGAGAATTCATTCTCATGCGCCCGAAATCAGTGAAATGAAATGGCCTTGAATTGATGGCCCAAATGGTGGGATTTCCCATCCCAAAGCCGTTCACCATTCAAGATTCCTTGCGCGAAACCTTGAGTGTTTCTTCTTTTTGCTTTTTAGCCGCACAGAATTCCTAGGCGCGAAACCCGAGAGTTTAATTCTCAGGCATGCGAAATCAGTGAAATAAAAATGCCTTTCAGTTCATGGCCCAGATGGTGGAATTTCCCAAACTCATTCACCGTTCCAGAATCCTTGCGTGAAATCGTGAGCTTTTCTGGGAGGCACGAACGCCAAATTCCAAGGCAATAGGAAAGCTTCATCCTCACGCTTGCAAAATCATTGAAATGAATTGCCTTTCAGTTCCCGGGCCAAATGGTGGAATTTACCGATGCCGTTCACCATTCAGGAATCCTTGCGCGAAATCGTGAGTTTTTGGGTGAAGCCGTGCCGTATTCCGAAGCGATATGAGCATCTCATTCTCAAGCACGCGGCGTCGGTGATATGAAATGGCTTTCAGTTCATGGCCCAAAGCTGTTCACCATTCTCCGTTCCTTACGCGAAATCATGAGTGTTTTTTTTTTTTTTTTGTGTGAAACCACACCTAATTCGGAAGCAATATGAGAATCTCATTCTCATGCACGCGAAATCGGTGAAATAAAATGGCTTTCAGTTCATGGCCCAAATGGTGGAATCTCCCAAAGCTGTTCACCACTACGGATCCCTTGTGTGAAATCGCGAGTTTTATGGTGGAGCCACGCCTAATTCTGAGGCAATATGAGAATCTCATTCTCATGCGCGCAAAATCGGTGAAATCAAGTGGCTTTCAGTTCCTGGCCCCAGCGGTGGAATTTCCCGAAGCCGTTTACCAATCTACAGTTTTTACACGAAATTGGGAGTTCCTTTTGTGAAGCCACGCCGATGTCGGAGGCAATATGAGAATTTCATTCTCGTTTATGCGAAATCCATAAAATGAAATGGCTTTCAGGTCATGGCTCAAACGGTGGAACTTCCCAAAGCCGTTCACCATTCCAGAATCCTCGCGTGAAATCGTGAGTTTTTCTGCGAAGCACCAGCGCCAAATTCTGAGGCATCATGAGAGTTTCATTTTCACGCTTGCAAAATCACTGAAATGAACTGCCTTTCAGTTCATGGCCCAAATGGTGGGATTTACCAATGCCGTTCACCATTCAAGAATCCTTGCACGAAATCGTGACTCTTTTTGTGAAGCCACGGCGTATTCCGAAGCAGTATGGGAATCTCATTCTCATGCACGCCAAATCAGTGAAATAAAATGGCTCTCGGTTCATGTCCCAAATGGTGGAATTTCCCAAAGCCGTTCACCATTCTACATTCTTGCACAAAATCATTAGTTTTTTTTGGTGAAGCCACGCCTAATTTCAAGACGGTATGGGAATTTCATTCTCATGAGTGAGATCACTAAAATGGAATGCCTCTCATTTTCATGGCCCAGATGGTTGAATTTCCCAAATCTGCTCACCATTCTGAAATCCTTGCGCGAAATCGGGAGTGTTTTTTTTTTTCTCTCTCTTTCTGTGAGGCCACGCCGTACTCCGAAGCAATATGAGAATCACATCCTCATGGACGCGAAATCGGTGAAGTGAAATGGGTTTCAGTTCATGGCCTAAATGGTGGAATTTCCCAAAGCCGTTCGTCATTCGGGGGATTCCTTACGTGAAATTATGAGTTTTACGGTGAAGCCATGCCTAATTCCAGGGCAATATGAGAATACTATTCTCATGCACATGAAATCGGGGAAATGAAATGGCTTTCAGTTCATGGCCCGAATGGTGGAATCTCCCAAGGCCGTTTACCAATCTAGAACTCCTACACGAAATTGTGAGTTCCTTTTGTGAAGCCACACCGATGTTGGAGGCAATATGAGAATTTCATTCTCACTTACGCAAAATCTGTAAAATGAAACAGCTTTCAGGCCATGGCCTAAACAGTGCAATTTCCGAAAGCTGTTCACTATTCCAGAATCCTTAGGTGAAATTGTGGGTTTTTCTTTTGTGAAGCCACGCCGTATTTCGAGGTAACATGAGAATTCATTCTCATGCGCCCGAAATCAGTGAAATGAAATGGCCTTGAATTGATGGCCCAAATGGTGGGATTTCCCATCCCAAAGCCGTTCACCATTCAAGATTCCTTGCGCGAAACCTTGAGTGTTTCTTCTTTTTGCTTTTTAGCCGCACAGAATTCCTAGGCGCGAAACCCGAGAGTTTAATTCTCAGGCATGCGAAATCAGTGAAATAAAAATGCCTTTCAGTTCATGGCCCAGATGGTGGAATTTCCCAAACTCATTCACCGTTCCAGAATCCTTGCGTGAAATCGTGAGCTTTTCTGGGAGGCACGAACGCCAAATTCCAAGGCAATAGGAAAGCTTCATCCTCACGCTTGCAAAATCATTGAAATGAATTGCCTTTCAGTTCCCGGGCCAAATGGTGGAATTTACCGATGCCGTTCACCATTCAGGAATCCTTGCGCGAAATCGTGAGTTTTTGGGTGAAGCCGTGCCGTATTCCGAAGCGATATGAGCATCTCATTCTCAAGCACGCGGCGTCGGTGATATGAAATGGCTTTCAGTTCATGGCCCAAAGCTGTTCACCATTCTCCGTTCCTTACGCGAAATCATGAGTGTTTTTTTTTTTTTTTTGTGTGAAACCACACCTAATTCGGAAGCAATATGAGAATCTCATTCTCATGCACGCGAAATCGGTGAAATAAAATGGCTTTCAGTTCATGGCCCAAATGGTGGAATCTCCCAAAGCTGTTCACCACTACGGATCCCTTGTGTGAAATCGCGAGTTTTATGGTGGAGCCACGCCTAATTCTGAGGCAATATGAGAATCTCATTCTCATGCGCGCAAAATCGGTGAAATCAAGTGGCTTTCAGTTCCTGGCCCCAGCGGTGGAATTTCCCGAAGCCGTTTACCAATCTACAGTTTTTACACGAAATTGGGAGTTCCTTTTGTGAAGCCACGCCGATGTCGGAGGCAATATGAGAATTTCATTCTCGTTTATGCGAAATCCATAAAATGAAATGGCTTTCAGGTCATGGCTCAAACGGTGGAACTTCCCAAAGCCGTTCACCATTCCAGAATCCTCGCGTGAAATCGTGAGTTTTTCTGCGAAGCACCAGCGCCAAATTCTGAGGCATCATGAGAGTTTCATTTTCACGCTTGCAAAATCACTGAAATGAACTGCCTTTCAGTTCATGGCCCAAATGGTGGGATTTACCAATGCCGTTCACCATTCAAGAATCCTTGCACGAAATCGTGACTCTTTTTGTGAAGCCACGGCGTATTCCGAAGCAGTATGGGAATCTCATTCTCATGCACGCCAAATCAGTGAAATAAAATGGCTCTCGGTTCATGTCCCAAATGGTGGAATTTCCCAAAGCGGTTCACCATTCTACATTCTTGCACAAAATCTTTAGTTTTTTTTGGTGAAGCCACGCCTAATTTCAAGACGGTATGGGAATTTCATTCTCATGAGTGAGATCACTAAAATGGAATGCCTCTCATTTTCATGGCCCAGATGGTTGAATTTCCCAAATCTGCTCACCATTCTGAAATCCTTGCGCGAAATCGGGAGTGTTTTTTTTTTTCTCTCTTTCTGTGAGGCCACGCCGTACTCCGAAGCAATATGAGAATCACATCCTCATGGACGCGAAATCGGTGAAGTGAAATGGGTTTCAGTTCATGGCCTAAATGGTGGAATTTCCCAAAGCCGTTCGTCATTCGGGGGATTCCTTACGTGAAATTATGAGTTTTACGGTGAAGCCATGCCTAATTCCAGGGCAATATGAGAATACTATTCTCATGCACATGAAATCGGGGAAATGAAATGGCTTTCAGTTCATGGCCCGAATGGTGGAATCTCCCAAGGCCGTTTACCAATCTAGAACTCCTACACGAAATTGTGAGTTCCTTTTGTGAAGCCACACCGATGTTGGAGGCAATATGAGAATTTCATTCTCACTTACGCAAAATCTGTAAAATGAAACAGCTTTCAGGCCATGGCCTAAACAGTGCAATTTCCGAAAGCTGTTCACTATTCCAGAATCCTTAGGTGAAATTGTGGGTTTTTCTTTTGTGAAGCCACGCCGTATTTCGAGGTAACATGAGAATTCATTCTCATGCGCCCGAAATCAGTGAAATGAAATGGCCTTGAATTGATGGCCCAAATGGTGGGATTTCCCATCCCAAAGCCGTTCACCATTCAAGATTCCTTGCGCGAAACCTTGAGTGTTTCTTCTTTTTGCTTTTTAGCCGCACAGAATTCCTAGGCGCGAAACCCGAGAGTTTAATTCTCAGGCATGCGAAATCAGTGAAATAAAAATGCCTTTCAGTTCATGGCCCAGATGGTGGAATTTCCCAAACTCATTCACCGTTCCAGAATCCTTGCGTGAAATCGTGAGCTTTTCTGGGAGGCACGAACGCCAAATTCCAAGGCAATAGGAAAGCTTCATCCTCACGCTTGCAAAATCATTGAAATGAATTGCCTTTCAGTTCCCGGGCCAAATGGTGGAATTTACCGATGCCGTTCACCATTCAGGAATCCTTGCGCGAAATCGTGAGTTTTTGGGTGAAGCCGTGCCGTATTCCGAAGCGATATGAGCATCTCATTCTCAAGCACGCGGCGTCGGTGATATGAAATGGCTTTCAGTTCATGGCCCAAAGCTGTTCACCATTCTCCGTTCCTTACGCGAAATCATGAGTGTTTTTTTTTTTTTTTTGTGTGAAACCACACCTAATTCGGAAGCAATATGAGAATCTCATTCTCATGCACGCGAAATCGGTGAAATAAAATGGCTTTCAGTTCATGGCCCAAATGGTGGAATCTCCCAAAGCTGTTCACCACTACGGATCCCTTGTGTGAAATCGCGAGTTTTATGGTGGAGCCACGCCTAATTCTGAGGCAATATGAGAATCTCATTCTCATGCGCGCAAAATCGGTGAAATCAAGTGGCTTTCAGTTCCTGGCCCCAGCGGTGGAATTTCCCGAAGCCGTTTACCAATCTACAGTTTTTACACGAAATTGGGAGTTCCTTTTGTGAAGCCACGCCGATGTCGGAGGCAATATGAGAATTTCATTCTCGTTTATGCGAAATCCATAAAATGAAATGGCTTTCAGGTCATGGCTCAAACGGTGGAACTTCCCAAAGCCGTTCACCATTCCAGAATCCTCGCGTGAAATCGTGAGTTTTTCTGCGAAGCACCAGCGCCAAATTCTGAGGCATCATGAGAGTTTCATTTTCACGCTTGCAAAATCACTGAAATGAACTGCCTTTCAGTTCATGGCCCAAATGGTGGGATTTACCAATGCCGTTCACCATTCAAGAATCCTTGCACGAAATCGTGACTCTTTTTGTGAAGCCACGGCGTATTCCGAAGCAGTATGGGAATCTCATTCTCATGCACGCCAAATCAGTGAAATAAAATGGCTCTCGGTTCATGTCCCAAATGGTGGAATTTCCCAAAGCCGTTCACCATTCTACGTTCTTGCACAAAATCATTAGTTTTTTTTGGTGAAGCCACGCCTAATTTCAAGACGGTATGGGAATTTCATTCTCATGAGTGAGATCACTAAAATGGAATGCCTCTCATTTTCATGGCCCAGATGGTTGAATTTCCCAAATCTGCTCACCATTCTGAAATCCTTGCGCGAAATCGGGAGTGTTTTTTTTTTTCTCTCTTTCTGTGAGGCCACGCCGTACTCCGAAGCAATATGAGAATCACATCCTCATGGACGCGAAATCGGTGAAGTGAAATGGGTTTCAGTTCATGGCCTAAATGGTGGAATTTCCCAAAGCCGTTCGTCATTCGGGGGATTCCTTACGTGAAATTATGAGTTTTACGGTGAAGCCATGCCTAATTCCAGGGCAATATGAGAATACTATTCTCATGCACATGAAATCGGGGAAATGAAATGGCTTTCAGTTCATGGCCCGAATGGTGGAATCTCCCAAGGCCGTTTACCAATCTAGAACTCCTACACGAAATTGTGAGTTCCTTTTGTGAAGCCACACCGATGTTGGAGGCAATATGAGAATTTCATTCTCACTTACGCAAAATCTGTAAAATGAAACAGCTTTCAGGCCATGGCCTAAACAGTGCAATTTCCGAAAGCTGTTCACTATTCCAGAATCCTTAGGTGAAATTGTGGGTTTTTCTTTTGTGAAGCCACGCCGTATTTCGAGGTAACATGAGAATTCATTCTCATGCGCCCGAAATCAGTGAAATGAAATGGCCTTGAATTGATGGCCCAAATGGTGGGATTTCCCATCCCAAAGCCGTTCACCATTCAAGATTCCTTGCGCGAAACCTTGAGTGTTTCTTCTTTTTGCTTTTTAGCCGCACAGAATTCCTAGGCGCGAAACCCGAGAGTTTAATTCTCAGGCATGCGAAATCAGTGAAATAAAAATGCCTTTCAGTTCATGGCCCAGATGGTGGAATTTCCCAAACTCATTCACCGTTCCAGAATCCTTGCGTGAAATCGTGAGCTTTTCTGGGAGGCACGAACGCCAAATTCCAAGGCAATAGGAAAGCTTCATCCTCACGCTTGCAAAATCATTGAAATGAATTGCCTTTCAGTTCCCGGGCCAAATGGTGGAATTTACCGATGCCGTTCACCATTCAGGAATCCTTGCGCGAAATCGTGAGTTTTTGGGTGAAGCCGTGCCGTATTCCGAAGCGATATGAGCATCTCATTCTCAAGCACGCGGCGTCGGTGATATGAAATGGCTTTCAGTTCATGGCCCAAAGCTGTTCACCATTCTCCGTTCCTTACGCGAAATCATGAGTGTTTTTTTTTTTTTTTTGTGTGAAACCACACCTAATTCGGAAGCAATATGAGAATCTCATTCTCATGCACGCGAAATCGGTGAAATAAAATGGCTTTCAGTTCATGGCCCAAATGGTGGAATCTCCCAAAGCTGTTCACCACTACGGATCCCTTGTGTGAAATCGCGAGTTTTATGGTGGAGCCACGCCTAATTCTGAGGCAATATGAGAATCTCATTCTCATGCGCGCAAAATCGGTGAAATCAAGTGGCTTTCAGTTCCTGGCCCCAGCGGTGGAATTTCCCGAAGCCGTTTACCAATCTACAGTTTTTACACGAAATTGGGAGTTCCTTTTGTGAAGCCACGCCGATGTCGGAGGCAATATGAGAATTTCATTCTCGTTTATGCGAAATCCATAAAATGAAATGGCTTTCAGGTCATGGCTCAAACGGTGGAACTTCCCAAAGCCGTTCACCATTCCAGAATCCTCGCGTGAAATCGTGAGTTTTTCTGCGAAGCACCAGCGCCAAATTCTGAGGCATCATGAGAGTTTCATTTTCACGCTTGCAAAATCACTGAAATGAACTGCCTTTCAGTTCATGGCCCAAATGGTGGGATTTACCAATGCCGTTCACCATTCAAGAATCCTTGCACGAAATCGTGACTCTTTTTGTGAAGCCACGGCGTATTCCGAAGCAGTATGGGAATCTCATTCTCATGCACGCCAAATCAGTGAAATAAAATGGCTCTCGGTTCATGTCCCAAATGGTGGAATTTCCCAAAGCCGTTCACCATTCTACGTTCCTTGCACAAAATCATTAGTTTTTTTTGGTGAAGCCACGCCTAATTTCAAGACGGTATGGGAATTTCATTCTCATGAGTGAGATCACTAAAATGGAATGCCTCTCATTTTCATGGCCCAGATGGTTGAATTTCCCAAATCTGCTCACCATTCTGAAATCCTTGCGCGAAATCGGGAGTGTTTTTTTTTTTTCTCTCTTTCTGTGAGGCCACGCCGTACTCCGAAGCAATATGAGAATCACATCCTCATGGACGCGAAATCGGTGAAGTGAAATGGGTTTCAGTTCATGGCCTAAATGGTGGAATTTCCCAAAGCCGTTCGTCATTCGGGGGATTCCTTACGTGAAATTATGAGTTTTACGGTGAAGCCATGCCTAATTCCAGGGCAATATGAGAATACTATTCTCATGCACATGAAATCGGGGAAATGAAATGGCTTTCAGTTCATGGCCCGAATGGTGGAATCTCCCAAGGCCGTTTACCAATCTAGAACTCCTACACGAAATTGTGAGTTCCTTTTGTGAAGCCACACCGATGTTGGAGGCAATATGAGAATTTCATTCTCACTTACGCAAAATCTGTAAAATGAAACAGCTTTCAGGCCATGGCCTAAACAGTGCAATTTCCGAAAGCTGTTCACTATTCCAGAATCCTTAGGTGAAATTGTGGGTTTTTCTTTTGTGAAGCCACGCCGTATTTCGAGGTAACATGAGAATTCATTCTCATGCGCCCGAAATCAGTGAAATGAAATGGCCTTGAATTGATGGCCCAAATGGTGGGATTTCCCATCCCAAAGCCGTTCACCATTCAAGATTCCTTGCGCGAAACCTTGAGTGTTTCTTCTTTTTGCTTTTTAGCCGCACAGAATTCCTAGGCGCGAAACCCGAGAGTTTAATTCTCAGGCATGCGAAATCAGTGAAATAAAAATGCCTTTCAGTTCATGGCCCAGATGGTGGAATTTCCCAAACTCATTCACCGTTCCAGAATCCTTGCGTGAAATCGTGAGCTTTTCTGGGAGGCACGAACGCCAAATTCCAAGGCAATAGGAAAGCTTCATCCTCACGCTTGCAAAATCATTGAAATGAATTGCCTTTCAGTTCCCGGGCCAAATGGTGGAATTTACCGATGCCGTTCACCATTCAGGAATCCTTGCGCGAAATCGTGAGTTTTTGGGTGAAGCCGTGCCGTATTCCGAAGCGATATGAGCATCTCATTCTCAAGCACGCGGCGTCGGTGATATGAAATGGCTTTCAGTTCATGGCCCAAAGCTGTTCACCATTCTCCGTTCCTTACGCGAAATCATGAGTGTTTTTGTTTTTTTTTTTGTGTGAAACCACACCTAATTCGGAAGCAATATGAGAATCTCATTCTCATGCACGCGAAATCGGTGAAATAAAATGGCTTTCAGTTCATGGCCCAAATGGTGGAATCTCCCAAAGCTGTTCACCACTACGGATCCCTTGTGTGAAATCGCGAGTTTTATGGTGGAGCCACGCCTAATTCTGAGGCAATATGAGAATCTCATTCTCATGCGCGCAAAATCGGTGAAATCAAGTGGCTTTCAGTTCCTGGCCCCAGCGGTGGAATTTCCCGAAGCCGTTTACCAATCTACAGTTTTTACACGAAATTGGGAGTTCCTTTTGTGAAGCCACGCCGATGTCGGAGGCAATATGAGAATTTCATTCTCGTTTATGCGAAATCCATAAAATGAAATGGCTTTCAGGTCATGGCTCAAACGGTGGAACTTCCCAAAGCCGTTCACCATTCCAGAATCCTCGCGTGAAATCGTGAGTTTTTCTGCGAAGCACCAGCGCCAAATTCTGAGGCATCATGAGAGTTTCATTTTCACGCTTGCAAAATCACTGAAATGAACTGCCTTTCAGTTCATGGCCCAAATGGTGGGATTTACCAATGCCGTTCACCATTCAAGAATCCTTGCACGAAATCGTGACTCTTTTTGTGAAGCCACGGCGTATTCCGAAGCAGTATGGGAATCTCATTCTCATGCACGCCAAATCAGTGAAATAAAATGGCTCTCGGTTCATGTCCCAAATGGTGGAATTTCCCAAAGCCGTTCACCATTCTACATTCCTTGCACAAAATCATTAGTTTTTTTTGGTGAAGCCACGCCTAATTTCAAGACGGTATGGGAATTTCATTCTCATGAGTGAGATCACTAAAATGGAATGCCTCTCATTTTCATGGCCCAGATGGTTGAATTTCCCAAATCTGCTCACCATTCTGAAATCCTTGCGCGAAATCGGGAGTGTTTTTTTTTTTCTCTCTTTCTGTGAGGCCACGCCGTACTCCGAAGCAATATGAGAATCACATCCTCATGGACGCGAAATCGGTGAAGTGAAATGGGTTTCAGTTCATGGCCTAAATGGTGGAATTTCCCAAAGCCGTTCGTCATTCGGGGGATTCCTTACGTGAAATTATGAGTTTTACGGTGAAGCCATGCCTAATTCCAGGGCAATATGAGAATACTATTCTCATGCACATGAAATCGGGGAAATGAAATGGCTTTCAGTTCATGGCCCGAATGGTGGAATCTCCCAAGGCCGTTTACCAATCTAGAACTCCTACACGAAATTGTGAGTTCCTTTTGTGAAGCCACACCGATGTTGGAGGCAATATGAGAATTTCATTCTCACTTACGCAAAATCTGTAAAATGAAACAGCTTTCAGGCCATGGCCTAAACAGTGCAATTTCCGAAAGCTGTTCACTATTCCAGAATCCTTAGGTGAAATTGTGGGTTTTTCTTTTGTGAAGCCACGCCGTATTTCGAGGTAACATGAGAATTCATTCTCATGCGCCCGAAATCAGTGAAATGAAATGGCCTTGAATTGATGGCCCAAATGGTGGGATTTCCCATCCCAAAGCCGTTCACCATTCAAGATTCCTTGCGCGAAACCTTGAGTGTTTCTTCTTTTTGCTTTTTAGCCGCACAGAATTCCTAGGCGCGAAACCCGAGAGTTTAATTCTCAGGCATGCGAAATCAGTGAAATAAAAATGCCTTTCAGTTCATGGCCCAGATGGTGGAATTTCCCAAACTCATTCACCGTTCCAGAATCCTTGCGTGAAATCGTGAGCTTTTCTGGGAGGCACGAACGCCAAATTCCAAGGCAATAGGAAAGCTTCATCCTCACGCTTGCAAAATCATTGAAATGAATTGCCTTTCAGTTCCCGGGCCAAATGGTGGAATTTACCGATGCCGTTCACCATTCAGGAATCCTTGCGCGAAATCGTGAGTTTTTGGGTGAAGCCGTGCCGTATTCCGAAGCGATATGAGCATCTCATTCTCAAGCACGCGGCGTCGGTGATATGAAATGGCTTTCAGTTCATGGCCCAAAGCTGTTCACCATTCTCCGTTCCTTACGCGAAATCATGAGTGTTTTTTTTTTTTTTTTGTGTGAAACCACACCTAATTCGGAAGCAATATGAGAATCTCATTCTCATGCACGCGAAATCGGTGAAATAAAATGGCTTTCAGTTCATGGCCCAAATGGTGGAATCTCCCAAAGCTGTTCACCACTACGGATCCCTTGTGTGAAATCGCGAGTTTTATGGTGGAGCCACGCCTAATTCTGAGGCAATATGAGAATCTCATTCTCATGCGCGCAAAATCGGTGAAATCAAGTGGCTTTCAGTTCCTGGCCCCAGCGGTGGAATTTCCCGAAGCCGTTTACCAATCTACAGTTTTTACACGAAATTGGGAGTTCCTTTTGTGAAGCCACGCCGATGTCGGAGGCAATATGAGAATTTCATTCTCGTTTATGCGAAATCCATAAAATGAAATGGCTTTCAGGTCATGGCTCAAACGGTGGAACTTCCCAAAGCCGTTCACCATTCCAGAATCCTCGCGTGAAATCGTGAGTTTTTCTGCGAAGCACCAGCGCCAAATTCTGAGGCATCATGAGAGTTTCATTTTCACGCTTGCAAAATCACTGAAATGAACTGCCTTTCAGTTCATGGCCCAAATGGTGGGATTTACCAATGCCGTTCACCATTCAAGAATCCTTGCACGAAATCGTGACTCTTTTTGTGAAGCCACGGCGTATTCCGAAGCAGTATGGGAATCTCATTCTCATGCACGCCAAATCAGTGAAATAAAATGGCTCTCGGTTCATGTCCCAAATGGTGGAATTTCCCAAAGCCGTTCACCATTCTACGTTGCTTGCACAAAATCATTAGTTTTTTTTGGTGAAGCCACGCCTAATTTCAAGACGGTATGGGAATTTCATTCTCATGAGTGAGATCACTAAAATGGAATGCCTCTCATTTTCATGGCCCAGATGGTTGAATTTCCCAAATCTGCTCACCATTCTGAAATCCTTGCGCGAAATCGGGAGTGTTTTTTTTTTTTCTCTCTTTCTGTGAGGCCACGCCGTACTCCGAAGCAATATGAGAATCACATCCTCATGGACGCGAAATCGGTGAAGTGAAATGGGTTTCAGTTCATGGCCTAAATGGTGGAATTTCCCAAAGCCGTTCGTCATTCGGGGGATTCCTTACGTGAAATTATGAGTTTTACGGTGAAGCCATGCCTAATTCCAGGGCAATATGAGAATACTATTCTCATGCACATGAAATCGGGGAAATGAAATGGCTTTCAGTTCATGGCCCGAATGGTGGAATCTCCCAAGGCCGTTTACCAATCTAGAACTCCTACACGAAATTGTGAGTTCCTTTTGTGAAGCCACACCGATGTTGGAGGCAATATGAGAATTTCATTCTCACTTACGCAAAATCTGTAAAATGAAACAGCTTTCAGGCCATGGCCTAAACAGTGCAATTTCCGAAAGCTGTTCACTATTCCAGAATCCTTAGGTGAAATTGTGGGTTTTTCTTTTGTGAAGCCACGCCGTATTTCGAGGTAACATGAGAATTCATTCTCATGCGCCCGAAATCAGTGAAATGAAATGGCCTTGAATTGATGGCCCAAATGGTGGGATTTCCCATCCCAAAGCCGTTCACCATTCAAGATTCCTTGCGCGAAACCTTGAGTGTTTCTTCTTTTTGCTTTTTAGCCGCACAGAATTCCTAGGCGCGAAACCCGAGAGTTTAATTCTCAGGCATGCGAAATCAGTGAAATAAAAATGCCTTTCAGTTCATGGCCCAGATGGTGGAATTTCCCAAACTCATTCACCGTTCCAGAATCCTTGCGTGAAATCGTGAGCTTTTCTGGGAGGCACGAACGCCAAATTCCAAGGCAATAGGAAAGCTTCATCCTCACGCTTGCAAAATCATTGAAATGAATTGCCTTTCAGTTCCCGGGCCAAATGGTGGAATTTACCGATGCCGTTCACCATTCAGGAATCCTTGCGCGAAATCGTGAGTTTTTGGGTGAAGCCGTGCCGTATTCCGAAGCGATATGAGCATCTCATTCTCAAGCACGCGGCGTCGGTGATATGAAATGGCTTTCAGTTCATGGCCCAAAGCTGTTCACCATTCTCCGTTCCTTACGCGAAATCATGAGTGTTTTTTTTTTTTTTTTGTGTGAAACCACACCTAATTCGGAAGCAATATGAGAATCTCATTCTCATGCACGCGAAATCGGTGAAATAAAATGGCTTTCAGTTCATGGCCCAAATGGTGGAATCTCCCAAAGCTGTTCACCACTACGGATCCCTTGTGTGAAATCGCGAGTTTTATGGTGGAGCCACGCCTAATTCTGAGGCAATATGAGAATCTCATTCTCATGCGCGCAAAATCGGTGAAATCAAGTGGCTTTCAGTTCCTGGCCCCAGCGGTGGAATTTCCCGAAGCCGTTTACCAATCTACAGTTTTTACACGAAATTGGGAGTTCCTTTTGTGAAGCCACGCCGATGTCGGAGGCAATATGAGAATTTCATTCTCGTTTATGCGAAATCCATAAAATGAAATGGCTTTCAGGTCATGGCTCAAACGGTGGAACTTCCCAAAGCCGTTCACCATTCCAGAATCCTCGCGTGAAATCGTGAGTTTTTCTGCGAAGCACCAGCGCCAAATTCTGAGGCATCATGAGAGTTTCATTTTCACGCTTGCAAAATCACTGAAATGAACTGCCTTTCAGTTCATGGCCCAAATGGTGGGATTTACCAATGCCGTTCACCATTCAAGAATCCTTGCACGAAATCGTGACTCTTTTTGTGAAGCCACGGCGTATTCCGAAGCAGTATGGGAATCTCATTCTCATGCACGCCAAATCAGTGAAATAAAATGGCTCTCGGTTCATGTCCCAAATGGTGGAATTTCCCAAAGCCGTTCACCATTCTACATTCTTGCACAAAATCATTAGTTTTTTTTGGTGAAGCCACGCCTAATTTCAAGACGGTATGGGAATTTCATTCTCATGAGTGAGATCACTAAAATGGAATGCCTCTCATTTTCATGGCCCAGATGGTTGAATTTCCCAAATCTGCTCACCATTCTGAAATCCTTGCGCGAAATCGGGAGTGTTTTTTTTTTTTCTCTCTTCTGTGAGGCCACGCCGTACTCCGAAGCAATATGAGAATCACATCCTCATGGACGCGAAATCGGTGAAGTGAAATGGGTTTCAGTTCATGGCCTAAATGGTGGAATTTCCCAAAGCCGTTCGTCATTCGGGGGATTCCTTACGTGAAATTATGAGTTTTACGGTGAAGCCATGCCTAATTCCAGGGCAATATGAGAATACTATTCTCATGCACATGAAATCGGGGAAATGAAATGGCTTTCAGTTCATGGCCCGAATGGTGGAATCTCCCAAGGCCGTTTACCAATCTAGAACTCCTACACGAAATTGTGAGTTCCTTTTGTGAAGCCACACCGATGTTGGAGGCAATATGAGAATTTCATTCTCACTTACGCAAAATCTGTAAAATGAAACAGCTTTCAGGCCATGGCCTAAACAGTGCAATTTCCGAAAGCTGTTCACTATTCCAGAATCCTTAGGTGAAATTGTGGGTTTTTCTTTTGTGAAGCCACGCCGTATTTCGAGGTAACATGAGAATTCATTCTCATGCGCCCGAAATCAGTGAAATGAAATGGCCTTGAATTGATGGCCCAAATGGTGGGATTTCCCATCCCAAAGCCGTTCACCATTCAAGATTCCTTGCGCGAAACCTTGAGTGTTTTTTCTTTTTGCTTTTTAGCCGCACAGAATTCCTAGGCGCGAAACCCGAGAGTTTAATTCTCAGGCATGCGAAATCAGTGAAATAAAAATGCCTTTCAGTTCATGGCCCAGATGGTGGAATTTCCCAAACTCATTCACCGTTCCAGAATCCTTGCGTGAAATCGTGAGCTTTTCTGGGAGGCACGAACGCCAAATTCCAAGGCAATAGGAAAGCTTCATCCTCACGCTTGCAAAATCATTGAAATGAATTGCCTTTCAGTTCCCGGGCCAAATGGTGGAATTTACCGATGCCGTTCACCATTCAGGAATCCTTGCGCGAAATCGTGAGTTTTTGGGTGAAGCCGTGCCGTATTCCGAAGCGATATGAGCATCTCATTCTCAAGCACGCGGCGTCGGTGATATGAAATGGCTTTCAGTTCATGGCCCAAAGCTGTTCACCATTCTCCGTTCCTTACGCGAAATCATGAGTGTTTTTTTTTTTTTTTGTGTGAAACCACACCTAATTCGGAAGCAATATGAGAATCTCATTCTCATGCACGCGAAATCGGTGAAATAAAATGGCTTTCAGTTCATGGCCCAAATGGTGGAATCTCCCAAAGCTGTTCACCACTACGGATCCCTTGTGTGAAATCGCGAGTTTTATGGTGGAGCCACGCCTAATTCTGAGGCAATATGAGAATCTCATTCTCATGCGCGCAAAATCGGTGAAATCAAGTGGCTTTCAGTTCCTGGCCCCAGCGGTGGAATTTCCCGAAGCCGTTTACCAATCTACAGTTTTTACACGAAATTGGGAGTTCCTTTTGTGAAGCCACGCCGATGTCGGAGGCAATATGAGAATTTCATTCTCGTTTATGCGAAATCCATAAAATGAAATGGCTTTCAGGTCATGGCTCAAACGGTGGAACTTCCCAAAGCCGTTCACCATTCCAGAATCCTCGCGTGAAATCGTGAGTTTTTCTGCGAAGCACCAGCGCCAAATTCTGAGGCATCATGAGAGTTTCATTTTCACGCTTGCAAAATCACTGAAATGAACTGCCTTTCAGTTCATGGCCCAAATGGTGGGATTTACCAATGCCGTTCACCATTCAAGAATCCTTGCACGAAATCGTGACTCTTTTTGTGAAGCCACGGCGTATTCCGAAGCAGTATGGGAATCTCATTCTCATGCACGCCAAATCAGTGAAATAAAATGGCTCTCGGTTCATGTCCCAAATGGTGGAATTTCCCAAAGCCGTTCACCATTCTACATTCCTTGCACAAAATCATTAGTTTTTTTTGGTGAAGCCACGCCTAATTTCAAGACGGTATGGGAATTTCATTCTCATGAGTGAGATCACTAAAATGGAATGCCTCTCATTTTCATGGCCCAGATGGTTGAATTTCCCAAATCTGCTCACCATTCTGAAATCCTTGCGCGAAATCGGGAGTGTTTTTTTTTTTTCTCTCTTTCTGTGAGGCCACGCCGTACTCCGAAGCAATATGAGAATCACATCCTCATGGACGCGAAATCGGTGAAGTGAAATGGGTTTCAGTTCATGGCCTAAATGGTGGAATTTCCCAAAGCCGTTCGTCATTCGGGGGATTCCTTACGTGAAATTATGAGTTTTACGGTGAAGCCATGCCTAATTCCAGGGCAATATGAGAATACTATTCTCATGCACATGAAATCGGGGAAATGAAATGGCTTTCAGTTCATGGCCCGAATGGTGGAATCTCCCAAGGCCGTTTACCAATCTAGAACTCCTACACGAAATTGTGAGTTCCTTTTGTGAAGCCACACCGATGTTGGAGGCAATATGAGAATTTCATTCTCACTTACGCAAAATCTGTAAAATGAAACAGCTTTCAGGCCATGGCCTAAACAGTGCAATTTCCGAAAGCTGTTCACTATTCCAGAATCCTTAGGTGAAATTGTGGGTTTTTCTTTTGTGAAGCCACGCCGTATTTCGAGGTAACATGAGAATTCATTCTCATGCGCCCGAAATCAGTGAAATGAAATGGCCTTGAATTGATGGCCCAAATGGTGGGATTTCCCATCCCAAAGCCGTTCACCATTCAAGATTCCTTGCGCGAAACCTTGAGTGTTTCTTCTTTTTGCTTTTTAGCCGCACAGAATTCCTAGGCGCGAAACCCGAGAGTTTAATTCTCAGGCATGCGAAATCAGTGAAATAAAAATGCCTTTCAGTTCATGGCCCAGATGGTGGAATTTCCCAAACTCATTCACCGTTCCAGAATCCTTGCGTGAAATCGTGAGCTTTTCTGGGAGGCACGAACGCCAAATTCCAAGGCAATAGGAAAGCTTCATCCTCACGCTTGCAAAATCATTGAAATGAATTGCCTTTCAGTTCCCGGGCCAAATGGTGGAATTTACCGATGCCGTTCACCATTCAGGAATCCTTGCGCGAAATCGTGAGTTTTTGGGTGAAGCCGTGCCGTATTCCGAAGCGATATGAGCATCTCATTCTCAAGCACGCGGCGTCGGTGATATGAAATGGCTTTCAGTTCATGGCCCAAAGCTGTTCACCATTCTCCGTTCCTTACGCGAAATCATGAGTGTTTTTTTTTTTTTTTTGTGAAACCACACCTAATTCGGAAGCAATATGAGAATCTCATTCTCATGCACGCGAAATCGGTGAAATAAAATGGCTTTCAGTTCATGGCCCAAATGGTGGAATCTCCCAAAGCTGTTCACCACTACGGATCCCTTGTGTGAAATCGCGAGTTTTATGGTGGAGCCACGCCTAATTCTGAGGCAATATGAGAATCTCATTCTCATGCGCGCAAAATCGGTGAAATCAAGTGGCTTTCAGTTCCTGGCCCCAGCGGTGGAATTCCCGAAGCCGTTTACCAATCTACAGTTTTTACACGAAATTGGGAGTTCCTTTTGTGAAGCCACGCCGATGTCGGAGGCAATATGAGAATTTCATTCTCGTTTATGCGAAATCCATAAAATGAAATGGCTTTCAGGTCATGGCTCAAACGGTGGAACTTCCCAAAGCCGTTCACCATTCCAGAATCCTCGCGTGAAATCGTGAGTTTTTCTGCGAAGCACCAGCGCCAAATTCTGAGGCATCATGAGAGTTTCATTTTCACGCTTGCAAAATCACTGAAATGAACTGCCTTTCAGTTCATGGCCCAAATGGGGATTTACCAATGCCGTTCACCATTCAAGAATCCTTGCACGAAATCGTGACTCTTTTTGTGAAGCCACGGCGTATTCCGAAGCAGTATGGGAATCTCATTCTCATGCACGCCAAATCAGTGAAATAAAATGGCTCTCGGTTCATGTCCCAAATGGTGGAATTTCCC
This sequence comes from Neltuma alba, assembly GCF_004799145.2. NCBI lineage: Eukaryota > Viridiplantae > Streptophyta > Magnoliopsida > Fabales > Fabaceae > Neltuma > Neltuma alba. Next base: position 38,910 of record NW_021637206.1, read on the forward strand.
AAAGCCGTTCACCATTCTACGTTGCTTGCACAAAATCATTAGTTTTTTTTGGTGAAGCCACGCCTAATTTCAAGACGGTATGGGAATTTCATTCTCATGAGTGAGATCACTAAAATGGAATGCCTCTCATTTTCATGGCCCAGATGGTTGAATTTCCCAAATCTGCTCACCATTCTGAAATCCTTGCGCGAAATCGGGAGTGTTTTTTTTTTTCTCTCTTTCTGTGAGGCCACGCCGTACTCCGAAGCAATATGAGAATCACATCCTCATGGACGCGAAATCGGTGAAGTGAAATGGGTTTCAGTTCATGGCCTAAATGGTGGAATTTCCCAAAGCCGTTCGTCATTCGGGGGATTCCTTACGTGAAATTATGAGTTTTACGGTGAAGCCATGCCTAATTCCAGGGCAATATGAGCAATGACTATTCTCAAATGCACATGAAATCGGGGAAATGAAATGGCTTTCAGTTCATGGCCCCGAATGGTGGAATCTCCCAAGGCCGTTTACCAATCTAGAACTCCTACACGAAATTGTGAGTTCCTTTTGTGAAGCCACACCGATGTTGGAGGCAATATGAGAATTTCATTCTCACTTACGCAAAATCTGTAAAATGAAACAGCTTTCAGGCCATGGCCTAAACAGTGCAATTTCCGAAAGCTGTTCACTATTCCAGAATCCTTAGGTGAAATTGTGGGGTTTTTCTTTTGTGAAGCCACGCCGTATTTCGAGGTAACATGAGAATTCATTCTCATGCGCCCGAAATCAGTGAAATGAAATGGCCTTGAATTGATGGCCCAAATGGTGGGATTTCCCATCCCAAAGCCGTTCACCATTCAAGATTCCTTGCGCGAAACCTTGAGTGTTTTCTTTTTTGCTTTTTAGCCGCACAGAATTCCTAGGCGCGAAACCCGAGAGTTTAATTCTCAGGCATGCGAAATCAGTGAAATAAAAATGCCTTTCAG